>NC_058520.1:9329120-9341620 GCF_904849725.1 Hordeum vulgare subsp. vulgare | reverse complement strand
CTGGGAACCGGGGCATATAAATCCGCTTATGGCATTCACCCAAGCATACAGAGACAGATGGAATGAAAGAAAGAAAAAGTAGCTCCGCAGCTCGCCCAGAAGAAGAAAGACCCGCCGCTAACGATTTGGAAATCCGAATTCATTGGTTTAGCCATTCCAATAACAATTAGTTCCATACCTTGGTCTCTTCCCTTGGTCCATAATAGTCAAATGAATGATCTATCATGCAGATCCCCTATCGGCAATTCTCTAGTTTACAAATAGGCCTCTGAATCGATTCACCGACATCTGATCATTGATACCGACATCAGCTACTGATATCTAGACTTGGTGCAATCTAATCGATTATTGGGAATTGGAAGTAGTAGCTCTAGCTGAAAGAAATCCCCCACCCAAGTTAGGTAACTAATAGGCAGGCACCCCATCTAATTAGTACTTTAGAGTAAAGAAAAGACTGTTCACTTGCATTCCCGCACCTCATGAGTATCTTTCGACCGAGGATCGCCTGACATGTTCCGCTCTTGTTAAAGAAGCATATCGATCAAGTGTCAATTCGTCGGATGAGACCTTTGCTTTCCTTCCACAGGTTAATGAGCGCTATATTCGGGAAGTACAGGATACCAGAGAAACTAGCGAGTATTGGGGTGGGGGCACTACTTCAGACCGCTTTGCTTTGGACTTGCTCTACCTTATAAATTGGGAAATGGCTATCATCACATCGAGCTGTCTACTTCTGATCCATAGGAGGGAGTGAACCGTTATGTTCCTGAAGTCAGTATTGGAAACATAGGTATCCAGAGCTATTCTTTGAGCAGCATCGACCTAATTCCTATGTTTTTCCGAAGATCATTCAGGGAAGAGAAGAAGACATGGGAAAGAAGAGCACGATTGTAAGTAGGCATCAATAGATAGATATGATTGGTTGACGAAGATTGGCTTCTTGGGCCCCCGTAGGGCTATGTTGCTATGCTGCTAGAAAGAAAGGAAGAGTTCGATGTCCATCAGTTCGTGGTTTCGGAGATTGCTTACCGACTTTCATTCATATCTGAAAAGATCAAGGGTGCCGAAGTATTCATTGATCCAAAGAAAGAAGCTGACACAGGCAAGACCTGGATGATCGAGTTATCATAATGACTTGGGTTATGCCAACTTGTGTTGTGTTTTGTAATCAGAGCTACTTGTCCTTGCGTTGCCCAAGAGAAGCCATCTTTGCTAGGCTGTTTTTCGGTTGTCTAGCCATGCGTGGGAGCGAAGATAACTCCAAACACGTTTTGGTAGATGAGGGGAGACTTGCTGTATCCATTTCCCTCTCTGGCCAATGATTTGAGGAGCTAGCATCAGATGGTCTATCGTGGCCTTTTTCTTGATAAAAACGTATAAAATGAAGCGTAGATGAGACACTGTTTAGCGAGGAACTTGTGGAAGGCTTGGGCTATCCTCGTACTCTTTGGTACTGACTCATTATTATTATGCGGCAATCATATCACTGTCTTTATCGACTCCATGCAAAACATGTTCATTGAATTTGATAGGCCTAAAATGGCTTTCATTATGACCAAAACTACTAACATGCAAAAACTGGTAATAGGCCCGCGGATCTCTCTGGTTATCAATGCTATTTTATTGTGTTCTGTAGCCTCGCTAACCACAGGCGTGGATCCACAAGAACAGAAGAAGCAACAAGATCGTGCTTCCCTGCTTTAGGAGTTTCTTCCACCGGTGTGCCTATAGGGAGATAATGACTCTCCTAAAACCCTTATTTGCGGTTAATTGTTAATTGGATCTACACTTTTGTTGGATCCACATCTTTGAAAGAAGACTAGTTTGGCACGGGCGGGCTAGAAAGACTTCGAGGATAAAACCGATCATTCAACAGATAAGGTCCTTTTGGGTGACTCTGGAGCAAATCTATAGCATCAGCCAGTCTAGCGCGTTCTAACCACTATCGCTTTCGTCTTGTAAAAGTTTAATAAATGCGACTATGAATTAGGGCCAGTAGACTAGAACTATAAATTGACCCGGCGTCGACGCGTAGCCGCTCACCATTATGGTTCTATTGGTTCTCATCGAAGTATCTAAATGGTTCTATTGGGGTTCTCTTCGAGATATCAAAATATTATTTGGAATTTACCACCCGTGTGGAGCCTTGAATGCGACTCTAAATTGGATCAGTCACACCGGGCGATCACTCTCATGGAGAGCTCTTATGGCTCTCATGTGATAACTAACTCGCCTTCCCTAAGTCTTCGCCTAACTCGCCTTTCTCAGAATCTTCTGAATCGGGATCCGTGGTTGCGTCTGTTGGCAGTAGCACTTCTTCATTGTATTTGTGACTTGGCTTTGTCCGTTGACATTCTAACACATTGGCATTCTAATCTTGGATTATTTCTTAATAAATTCGACCCGGAAGGCTTTTTAGCTGAACATAAGGAGTGGTGTGCGGACCCAAAGGCAGTTACCAATATATCATTAGATTAGTGAATTCCCACGCGCCAAATAGGCGTCACCACACTGCCTCCCAAAGGCTTCTTTTAGGCTTCCCCGCCACATCACACGCTTGCTTGCTTTTGCTAATCCGATCCAGAAAAAACGAACATTCTCCCACGTGCTTCGGGCCTTGCAATAGCAGTAGATGCTACAGACGTGGTGTCATTATCAGTGATTCCTCAATCGATCAGAAGAAAGGGAATATAACCTGCCCCTCATTGTCCAGGTTTTCTTTGAACAACATCGGCCGGACAAGAACAAAGGTTTTCACCTCCTTCGTCCTCGGAATTGTTCGAGCTACATTCCGTTCAGACTAGATATCCGGAATCTAGTCCTCTCTGTCCTAGCTTAACAACCGTTTTTTTTTTGTCTTAAGACAATAAACCACTTCGTTTAGCCTGCCAAGAGTCGCATTCCTAACAACAGGAACATCTGAGTTTATCTCACTATTTGCATTCTTAGGTCCGGACAAGAACAAGAGGTTTTCACCATCGTCTTTGCGCTTTGCTGGAACTATGTAAGGTTTACGCTCGTGACTTCACGAGATAGTGATTCTCCTCACGACCACCATTTCATTTACCTTCACCCCGGGACTCAGGAACAACATCTTAGAACCTGTTTTATCCTCTGAACAACCAACAACAAACACTAGAATTAGAGTTATAAACCTTCCGAGATGGCTTCATCTATTGCTTCTTTGTTGTCTTTCTTATCTGGCAGATGAAAACGGGAATCTTTTTCTAGATTGTGTGAGTGGTCAGTTGTGATGGAGAACAGGGGATTCCCAATCCAAAAAAGACTGGCTTCTTTTCGAAAACTTCCATGCCAGCTATGTACCCAAACCTAGCAATTCTAGATTCTCCTAGTAAACTGCAGGTTTTTGGGTGCTAAAAAAGGAAACTTCCACGCCGGCTATGCACGGGAACCATCCGTTAATCCGTGTGAACCAAGAAGAGAAAATCGAAGCTTTTGACACGCCTGTCTAGCCAATCCAATATATATCTTTCGTATCCCTGCTAGCGTAAATGACACACTATTTTTGCGAGGAAAGTCACCTTGCAAACAAGCACGATTCCCTATGAAAGTGAAAGGCAATTTTTCCCCGGGACACAAGAAGAGTGCAGGATATATAAAAGAGAACTTGCGGAGGGCGAGACAACTTCAGTCATGATTGCAGAATGTGAGGACTATTTAGTCATTGAAGATGAAGAGTGTTATAGTGCGTGATGATGCTTTGACTTGGGTTGTGGACTCAGGTGCGTCCTTCCACATCACACAAGGAGTTTTTCGAATCCTAGACCTGTGGCATCAATGGCTCTGTGAGGATGGGAAAGAGTAGAACATCAACAATTGTGGGCAAGCCACCTTCACAAATGGTGCGAAACAAACACAAAAAAAAGGTTGGTGCTCGATGATGTGAGACATTCAATTCAAAAAATCTCTTGTCAGTAGTGGGCAAGCTTTATGATATTGGCCATGGCAGTTATTTTGGTGAAGGAAAATGGAAGCGAAGCGCTTCTTTGATTGTGGCTCGAGGAATAATTGCTTATAGAAAGATGTAATAGAAATACGAATACGAATATAATCAAATTATCGACTCCGGGTCCGCCATTCCTTAATCATTCCTTAAGCTTAAATAGCCGACATTCCTTCCGCAGCTGACTCGTTCATCCCCTTCCATTCCTGCTCTATAGTAGGGGTTATGTCCCCCTTTCCTAGTGAGAGCAATACGCAATGCTGCTACGAATAGAGATAGTGCCCTATCCACTGCAAAACGGTACTCTGCTTCAACCACACGGTATGGCTCCCTCATTTCAAACCAAGCTGTAGACCGAGTAGGAAACAGCTAAAGGTTCCGGTCCAAAGGTAAGAAGATCCGTTGGTTGGAAATCCGTATCAATTGTTACTGGTTCTCCCGTTCTTGGTACTGTGTCATGTGACTCTAAAGCCCCAACTAGGCTAGATCGAGATCTTGGTCCTTGCTAGGCTTACTCGCGTAAATAACCCCCATGTCTTAGGTGTTCTCGGGGGTAAGCGAGTCAGTACAATCGGTTGCACAACCGTCCAGTCCATATCATAATTGTCATAATCAATCATATCAGTAGGTGGCATACTTGCCTGCTCAAGTCCATCTACTATGGATGTGGGCTTGGACCAAGCCATCCCCAAACACTGAACCGGATCTTGAAAACGGGACTGAACTGAATCCGACTTCTTGGTAGCCCAGTGGCTTTTGGTCCCCATCGGAAAGTGCTGAATGGATTGCTCCTTGCCCAACGACAAAAAGAAAGAAATTTAGGAGAGGATTGATAGGTTTAAGCATTCAGGGCTGGTCGCTCTTATGGATACCTGTGAGCTAGAGTCGGGAATCGAAAAGGAGACAACGGAAGCCGTACAGATCTAGTTGGGAATGCTGTTCATGCAGTGGAGAGCGTAAATGACCGGCCCTTGAGGCGCGAGTAGACTTATCATATAGAAAGGAAAGAGATAAGCGGAGGGAGGATGGTTTGATGATAGCCAAGATCTCCATCTCATTTGTCACTCTCGTATTCTTAATAGGAATCGGCAAGCAGATACAACCACTAGGCCATTGCCATTCGACTAGTCTATCAGAGTATCCTACGAAGTCAGGTCCAGTAGGCGCAGGATGCGCTAAGCCATTCGATCTTCCTGCTGGTGGTCCACCATAGAGCTCCTATGTAGCCGTTTGTTTTCTCGCTTAACTAATTTGTATGAGGCGATACAGCTGAGATCAGCCAACGGTTCGAGCACTTAGCACAATGTGCCACTTAACCGGACGAGCGCAAGACCGGGTCTACCTACCTTATGACATTTATGAAAAACGAACGTTGTATTAAGGGGTTTCTATCAGTTAGTAACAAAGCCGGCAGTATCCTTGAATTCAGGGGTCAGCTACGGGAGGTATGTCTCCATGTGTGCCGAAGAAGCGTCTATCATTATACGCTGTTTATCCAATCAAAAACTTCTTCGTTTAGTTGGTAGAACCCACGCCAATATCATATTGACTCTCTCTCGTCCAATAAGAGTTTCCGAGAGTTACTTTATTCAAATTCTCTCCTTTCCAAAGCTCCACAAGGAAAAAAGAGTAATAGGACAACAATATTGCTTTCATTTATTTTGAGTTCTTTCTTTGTTGAGATGGAAATCGACGTTCTTTTGAAAAGGGCTAGGTAGTTTGCACGCAGGCAAAACTTCTTCATGAAAGGTAAAAAATAGACTTGGATTTCATGGGTTTCTTAATGACTAGTCGTTCGTTTGAAGCCTTAAGAAACCAGCAGAGAAAGCGGCAGTTTTTTTTTCCGAATGACCTTATTTCGAGAATCAACTAACCGACAAATCCGTAGCCCAGGTGATTCGCTGCCTCCCTCTCGCCAAAATGGGATGAATCTTCTCATGCAGCTTTTTGATTATTCAGGGCGCAGCGAAGCCAATTTCCATCAAGGCAAGGGGGTAAATAAGGGGGAAGAGGAGTTGTAACGATAGAAAAGAGAAATGACTATAAGGAACCAACGATTCTCTCTTCTTAAACAACCTATATACTCCACACTTAACCAGCATTTGATAGATTATCCAACCCCGAGCAATCTTAGTTATTGGTGGGGGTTCGGTTCGTTAGCAGGTATTTGTTTAGTCATTCAGATAGTGACTGGCGTTTTTTTAGCTATGCATCACACACCTCATGTGGATCTAGCTTTCAACAGCGTAGAACACATTATGAGAGATGTTGAAGGGGGCTGGTTGCTCCGTTATATGCATGCTAATGGGGCAAGTATGTTTCTCATTGTGGTTCACCTTCATATTTTTCGTGGTCTATATCATGCGAGTTATAGCAGTCCTAGGGAATTTGTTCGGTGTCTCGGAGTTGTCATATTCCTATTAATGATTGTGACAGCTTTTATAGGATACGTACCACCTTGGGGTCAGATGAGCTTTTGGGGAGCAACAGTAATTACAAGCTTAGCTAGCGCCATACCAGTAGTAGGAGATACCATAGTGACTTGGCTTTGGGGTGGTTTCTCCGTGGACAATGCCACCTTAAATCGTTTTTTTAGTCTCCATCATTTACTCCCCCTTATTTTAGTAGGCGCCAGTCTTCTTCATCTGGCCGCATTGCATCAATATGGATCAAATAATCCATTGGGTGTACATTCCGAGATGGATAAAATTGCTTCTTACCCTTATTTTTATGTAAAGGATCTTGTAGGTCGGGTAGCTTCTGCTATCTTTTTTTCCATTTGGATTTTTTTTGCTCCTAATGTTTTGGGGCATCCCGACTTGCTTCATTCAATAGAGAAGAGACGGACTTCCATAGAGCATAGATACCCGCTTTTGATTCGGAATACATGAGACCCGGGCTTAGAAGTTATGAGATGACAGTACCTGATAGTCATATCGACTTAAGGACATGGTTTGGGTCCCACGAGAGGAAGAAACGAAGATGTCTGGTCGTGGGACTGGTAACCTTGTCTGCTCTAGTACGAGTGATCCGGTATTCATTACATCAATTCTATCGTGTCAAATCGGGTCAAATAGCTCAGTCTTTCACTCGAAAGCCTGGCATCCGCTACCGGTCAACTACTCTTAACTCCTGGGGTCGGAATAAGCTTCCGCTTCTCAGCCATATCCATCTTCAGCTTCTCCGCCTTTCGCTGATCCACTTTCATCCGAATCAGTAGACATAGTATCCGGGTGGAATGCGGGTGCTGTTAACCGGGTTCTTCTTTGAATTTATTGCTTGAATAGAGAAGCTGCCTGCAGACGCCGCAACGAACATGTATTCACTATTGTACGACTATTCTCGTGCCTACTATCTAGTTCGAGTCAAAGCATAAAGCTTGTGCCTCAATTTAGTGCTTGCTTGCAAAAAGACATATTGAAGAAAAGAGTAGATTCTAATCAATATGGCGCCCCTGGACCCTTTTATTAAATAAAAGTGCAGTATCAAGTAGAAGTTGATTCCGGTTGAGGAAAAGAAAGCGACTTCTCCAGCACTAGCACTTGCTTGAATAAGTGCTTGCTAAGGAACCGGCATAATCAAATTGCACGTCTGCTTCCCTTGTTGGGTCCAATTGAACCCTTAGACAACACCCAAGCTTCCATAAGAGTGCGAAGTGGAAGTACCTAACAGGGCCCTATCTTATTCAAGTCTCATTTGGAGGGGATTGCAGGATTTGATCCATCGCCCCCGGTCCAAAGGACAATAAAAATAATGGTACTTCACCTTCGATTGGATCTAGCTATAATCTACGTTTGGAAGAGTCTAAAGATATGGAGCTCAAAGGCAACAGCACGAAGGAACCTTTTGATTGAGCAAGCATGCGAAGCAAGCGACAGAGACCAAATAGGCGAGATTAGTTAAGGAAACGGGGTACTTCTGTGGCTAGAAGGCTTTTTTATGATTTTAAGGAAACCTTGAGGAGATATGCTTCAGGCTTATCGATTGTCACCCATAGCCATTGCTATATCTATTATAGCTTGATTTTACTGTGGTAGATGAACACAATACTGCGGGGAAAGCTAAAAGACAATACAGCCGTCCCATGGGGTATAGGCGAACGATACATTCACCTTATTTATCTTCATTTTCTTCCGCAGCGAGCTAGTATGCCCAAAGCCAGCAGTGCGTAGGAAGTCACTGATCGAGCACTCTTGCGCCGACGAATCCGGTCTTAGATAGAATGAATAGGCGAAGAAAGGACAACCTGCTAGTAAGAAGGTTTCTTTCTGACTTATGGAAAGCCTTACCTCTTTCTTGGACACGTTTTCGCTGCGCGCCTCTATGATAAACGAAATGGCAGACATGAACAAAGCATATAGTTGGTATGACGAGATATTCTTCTTTCCCGACGGAACTACCTTTCGGCTTCGCTAAAAACACCTGGGCTATGCCTCAAAGTCTCAACACTGGCCCGGAGGAGAACACTAATCTACGCATAAATAAAATCTCTGTTCATTTTTGATTCAACTGACCGAGACTAGCAAATCAATCCTTTTGAAGCACTCAGCTTTCAGACAAGTCTTCAGACTGCCATGTTTTAGCTTACTTACCTTTGCCTGCCAACGCTAGAAAAGCTAGCTTCCTTGTTTGTGGTACCAGGAATGTGTCATCTTGATCAAGGAGTCTGGAACTCCATGCTGGGGATGTAGGAAATGCTATTCGTGCCGGTGAATCGACGAAACTATGTCCTTTTGCAGCTTTTTGTGCAATGTCATATGTCGTAAAAGAAAATGTTGGTGCAGGCTGTCTTCGTATGCTTTTGAAAAAGCAAGAATTACTACTATTTATTGACTTTATGAAAAGAAAGTAAATTGACACTTTATGTCTCTCTTTCGAAATTGAAACTTGAAAATAGTAGGAAACGGAAAGCAAGAACGAAGTAGGCGAGGAAAGGCATACATAGGTCAGAAAAGTATGCATGGTCGTCACGGGTAAGGATTCTCCTTCCAGCATTCTTGGGTCTAGTTTTGTTTGGACTTGGGCTTAGATGTAGTGGGTTCTTGGGCCACTGCTTTACCTTTATCAACCTTAGAAGGAGCATTAGTCTTTGACACATCAATCAACCCGGCGTAGGAGCATGGGATTTGGACACATCAGCACCAAACCTGTTGTTGAAGTCGAGTATGAGCTTCTATTCTATCCAATCGAAAGAAGAAGCAAAGGCTTTTCGCCTTATCTTTGCATTTAAGTTCTCGAAAGGAGAATCGGAGGCTTTACACCTATCTTTTCTACTTGCTTTTCGTTTTCTAAAAACAAGAGATCTAGGAAATGAAAGGAATTCATTATCGATAAGCTGTGGGTAGAACAGCACAACGATAGAAACATGAGGAAAATCGTCTTCATCAAGAAGATATTTAGCAATTTTTTCTATTTTCTAGGCGGAAGAGATAAAATAAATATTGTTACTGGGCTAGGATGTTCATTTGGGAAGGATCTCGGATGAAGCTCCAGAGTTCTTGACCAGTGGAGTCAAGTGGAGAAGGCGTTACTTGATAGGAAAGCAGATTTTTTTTGCAGGAATTGTTGTTGTTTCAGCGCGGTAACGAAGGATGTCTTTCTACCTGCACTTGACCCCGGAAAGTTGTGGTGTTTTCTATCTTAGAGGATTAACCACGCCTTTATGCAAAGGCAATGCCGAAGAACATAAGCGGTTGTTTAAAGCAGTGGCGGCGCATCCGCCTCTATCCATCACCAGAGTCTTTCTAGGTTTGTTCAATATCATTTATATGTCATATGTCAAGGGCTAAATATATGGTAGCCGATTATATACTCCGCGTAGGGCGAAGTTTGTCCCAGTTGGTAGTTATATATAGGTATAGCTGGAGCCCTAGACAGTCTAGCCATATACCATATCATGGGTTGTGGGCTACTCTGGAAGGAGTGGTGACCCAGCGCGATAGGTTGCTTTTACTATTACAAGACTGGCTTCCTGGTCAAGTCAGCCTCCTTGAGTTTGTCTTACGGACGGAGTGGGCTTTTCCCCAGGGGGTCTAGTTTTAAGGCAAGTAGGCCTATTGAGATGCATATAACTTTTCATCTTATCACCCCGCCTAGCGACTTTGCAAGCATTAAAGGCTAGGCACCTAACAGCGGTTATTCCTCCAACAGGTTATTCTGGGTTACGCTAAACCTTCAAGCCTTTTACCAGCAGATGAATACTTAATCTATCCCCTCTGCGCACGGAAAGGGAAAGCTACTCTTCAAGAGTATATGCCGAAAATCCTATGTTTGGAGTGACCATGAACACACTGCTTGAGACCCTTCTTTCGTGAGACAGTTGTGATTCCGCTTTCATGTTTTGGATTGAGCTTTGTCACTCTTTCTATGCCTCTTTCTTTTTCTTGGAGGACAACACACACGCGGCGCTAAGGTTCCCGTGGCAACTGAACTAGGATTCGAAGCCAGGATGAGCGGATCTACCGCTCCAGGTCCTTTCCTATTCTTATACTAATATGTGTAAGTTCCTTGCGTTTAGAACTAGAACGTGAGGCATAGTAATGGCGCATGTGTGATATTCTACTGATCCTGTTTAGGCTGCTTTAGGAAAGCACTCAAGCAGGAATGGATAAAATGTCTTCTGCTGCAATCCTAACTGCAATGGCCCTCGCAGCTTTAGTGCAACAAGCCGATCGAAAGCACTCATCTTTATCGACTAAATGCTTTTTTGTCTCTTCCTCACTAAACGCCCGCTTCCTGGCTCCTCCCTCTTTGCCTAGCGGTTAAGTAGATAGTAGGTCCCCCCCTGGCCCCGCAACCAAGAGTCACTCGTCGAAAGCTGACCAGGAAGACAATAACTGCTATTTCAAGAAAGCATGGTTGGAGTTCTTCTATTGACGAAGGGAAGAGGACGGTCTTACTTTTCAGAGATACCTGACTTATTAATGGACTGGTCATGTCATAGCGGAAGGTCAGAGGTGGGAAACAAGGAAACAGAGGAAATGCTTACTGGGACATAGCCTTTGGTACGAGTTGAAGGGAAGAGGTTTGATTGCTAATAAAATGAGTGGAAGAGCTGCTCGGTCAAAGGCCTTCTCTCAAGTAGCAAAGGCAAGACGGAAAAGCAGGAATGAAGGTTGCTAGGTACCGCTCCGTGGTAACATCTATCGATTCCGCTATCGGGAAAGTCTGGCAAGGGGAATATCTGGCTGAGGAATTAGAGGAACTTTGGTAGCACTCGGGGACGGAATCAATCAAAGAACTTAAGAAATTGCCCATACCGACAGCAGCTCCCGCTTTAGAAAAAACCCTATCTCATCAGGCAGGTATACCTGACCCTTTTTTAGCTAGTTTCGGGAAAGCGGTAAGTTAAGTAAGTCAAGCCCTTCTAAGCGAAGAATAGCGGAGAGAAATGGTAACGTAATAAGGGAAAGGGAGCTAGCTGCTTCCATATCGCCCCCAAAAAAGAACCAAAAAGTTCCAGAGGCATCTTCCATTCATTTCGATTTAGGTCTTTCTGCACCATATTTAGATCTTCCCTTTCTACGATCCGGAATTCCCAGCAAATCCTTGACTCCTCGAATACGATGGGATTTCACACCTGGCGAATCTTTCACTCTACCTCCTCTGACTAAGACTATAGAATGTTCCTGCGAATTATGACCTTCGCCTAGAATGTGAGCAAATATATCATGTCGATTGCTCAACCGTACTTTTGCTATCTTACGTAGAGCTGAATTAGGTTTTTTCGGTGTTCTCGTCGAAACACGCAGGCATACTCCTTGCTTCTGGGGACATTGATCCGAAGCTCGAGTACGGTCCGTGCGCCGTTTTTCTTCTCTACCATGACGAATCAATTGATTTTTTGTAGGCATCCCTCTTTCCTATGTCCTTCCCCCCTTTGCCCTTTCAAAAGTGGTTACTCCCGATCCGAAGCACCCCTTTTCCATTCATAGAGAGATCCAATCGTCAAAATCAATAAAAAGGCCATCATGGACCAAGATCCAAACAGATCAATCTTGTTAGGAGGTACTGCCCAAGGAAAAGAAAAGGTGACTTCCGGATCAGGGATAATAAATAAAATAGGAACCGGATAAAATCGTATATCGAAACGACTTCTGGCATCACCGGAGGGATCGGAACCACATTCGTAGGCCGACAATTTTTCTGGATAGGTCGAACTATTGGAAGCAAATGGAAAAGGAACACCGAGTGGAATCAAAGAAACTAGCGGACTGATCACTAAATAGATACAAATAGGTGCAAATTCCGACATCACCAAAGCCCACTTCGTTCTCTCGCTCTCCTCGCGGCGCTCCTTGCTCGCGGAGCGGCATACCGAAAAAAAGACGCTCAGATGTGGATTCGAACCACTGAAGGATTTCAAGGGCAATGCCCCTTGCTCTTCCCACTGAAACAAGAAAAAAAGGATTTGCAGTCCAGCAAGAAAACGGATGCGCTAACGCTCAACGGCTTTCGCGCTAGTTGCTCAATCCGTTGCTTGTTTTGCTCTAACCAGCTGAGCTACCAGAACCACTTGCCTAAAGTCTCTTTTCTT